>NC_056611.1:7469095-7470466 GCF_018340385.1 Cyprinus carpio
TCGCCTAGTGTTAATCTGGATCGCTATTTGTACTCGTTGTGAATACGCAGGCCACAAGAAGTATGGAAACGATTCCATTCATTGTGCTAAGCTAAGCTAACGCCGACCCAGTCAAACTAAAACAATGCATGCACTGACACAAAAATGCATTTGCCCACCTATCTAAATGTAGGAAATAATGTGAATAAGCCCTATTTCAAAAAACGGTGGAGTGTTCCTTTAACAAACAGAATCACTGAAGGAGCATAATCTACATTTTGGTTACCACTACGGTGGTCAGTAAGTTTGCTTTAGTTAAAAGTTTTGCCTCCTCAAAATCCTTAAACACATTTTGTATATAGTATCAGATACAGCAGCTAGACAAGACACAGCATTACTGGCGACTATCTTCTTGTGTCGCCTGACACTATTTGATCTGATTTCTTGAGTTGGTTTGCAGGCTGTGTGAGTAAGCCCAACATTTCATACAGAGAGACCAATAGGGCCTTTCATCAAACATTTATAGTACAGACATTACATTCTGTACGAGAACTCAACAAATGAGATTTCATCAAAGCTACGCCGCACTTCGCATTCTGGTGCCACCAATCAAAACTCATTTATGGCCTCTATCATGCTTTTGGAGGCATGAATAAATTATGAGATTAATTGTCTTAGATTTCATTCTTAATATTTTCTTTTATTTTTTACTTTTTTGGCAGCCTTTCTTTTTATTAACTTGTTTTGGCCAGTGCTTACAGTGTTAGTCTCCATAATCTGAATATGCTGTTAGATCACCATTCTTGAGATTCATCACGCCGGTTCTTGATGTCACTGTGTGTCTGAAAGCAAAGGTTTCCTCCCCACTACAATTTTTTTCTTAATCAGAATTTTTTTAAACTATAAGTTTGGTTATGGAAATTCTTTAGTTGTCTTTTCATTGCTGAACTACAGGGGCTGTTATATTGAATAACAGTTATCTTCTAACTTTCAGAATGGCCTCTATTTATAACACTCCGTGCCGTAATGATTGATTTTCATAAAATCATAACTGACACCACTCAAGGCAAGTTTTGCTCTTGGCATACCTAGCCGTTGGCAACTAGGTATGATGAGAATAAATCCACATATTGCAAATGCAATACAAAGTCAAAGGGTCAAGAGTCCTTCCAAAGCTAAACACCGACCACTATAATGGTAACCCCATAAATTTACTCCCCTTTCTCCTTCAGTGATTCCTACTTTAGAACTTTAGGTATTCTTTTCTAACTATGTTCATGGGGACTGATGACACAAAACTCTGAAACATGATAACTTTATTATATCTATGTATGCAATAAAATGTGTAGAATTTGTAAAAAGTTGGCGTCATGTGCATGGGGAGAGGCACAA
>NC_056611.1:7471466-7496465 GCF_018340385.1 Cyprinus carpio
CACAGGGTAAGCTTTCATGATCGCCAACTACTGGCCTGGCATGTATATAACATAGTATTCTTTTTTGTGTAGAATTTTACTTAATCTTTTTCATGTTCTTCTGCAATCATCTTTGAATGGTTTGCTTGTAAGCATCTAATTCTGATTTCATTTCTAATTCCAAATTCTAATGCGTTAAATTTTAATTAATAATATTGGATATAAAAATTTAAACAATTTCCATTGAGTAAAATAAAGGAATCATTTATCAGTGCAACTTTTTCTGCTATTTTCTCTCTACAGTCTAATCTATAACGAATAATCAACAGTGCGGCAAAATGAGGCGGGTCCTGAAAACACAATCTTAATGTATTAACTGTCAAACTACACATTAATGCATCATGAATCAAAAAAAAAAATATTTTGCCACTAAAAACTCTGTGAACTAACAACATGTAAAGTTATCATAGAACACTGAGCTCTTTTAAGAGTTCGAACTCAATGCTAATGTGCGACGGAGAAAGCTGAGAAGTTTTGCCACATTCCGTTCCCGTTCGTTTTTAACTCGAGTTACATTTAGAAAATGCGTACTGTCCCTCGGAATTTCGGAACTGGCAGTCTCGTTTGGAAGGTTTTGATCAGAGATTTATCATTGGGGTTGGGGAGTGTTTTTTTACCAGTCGGTCCTAAAGCAGTGGTCTCAAACTTATGTCCTGGATGGGCCACAGCTCTGGCAGAGAGTTTATTTCCAGCCAGCTCCAAATCACACCTGCTTTGGAAGTTTCTAGTAATCCTGACAGACCTTAGCTGTGTCCGAAACCGCTACCCTATCCACTATATAGTGCACTATATCGGGGTGTCAGCCATTTTGTTGTGCTGTCCGAATTCTGATGTGAACGACTTCATTCCCTTACATTCGTTCACTACTTTTTTACCCACAATTCATTCTTGATTTCGAGTGTACACACAATGTACACTCGCTGAAGCCACTATTTCCCACAATCCAAATGCGGAGTAGCGTCGCGCTGGAAGAGAGAGCAGGAACGAGCCGAGTTTGAAATGAGATGACGTTTACATCTTTTTGTTCCTGTTACGTTTATTTCATACAATAATTTATATTTAAAATATGGTCTGTAGGCAATAACTCAGTTTAATATTTTACTAATTTACTGATTGGGTGGCATCGTTGTTAACTTACAAAAATTATGATAATTATGGTGGCTAAATTTAAAAATGTTCGTTAATCACCTGTAGGTAGCGTATTCATCTGCGGATGTTTATAATTAACGGTCCCTGAGGGCACTCTTCGACCATTCCTTATCTGAGCTCAAAACGCCTTTGCTCGGGAGAGTTGCCGGATACTAAAAAAAAATAATTACATAAAATTATGAAACGTGTAACTATGTGTTTATTTTGTTCTCAGTATTTTAATAAGATGATTATTAACATAAAAGCATGTACAAAAACAAATAAATAAGATACCATCAATGAAAACACAAAGCGACGGGGAGGTTAGTGCACTGGTAAACCTGACAAGTCAACAGTAACTCAAACCGTTTGATTAAACAGATTGCTCTTTCCTTAAACCATGTAAGGTTTAAAAACTTTGCAATGATGTAATCACGTGATTAATTAAGATGCTGATTGAGCTTTAGTGCATGAACAGCTGCTGTTGACAAACAGCATCACCACTCCACTTATTAATACCAGACTGACTTTATTTCTGTCAGGACGTCTACAGAAGATCTTATGTGAGGAATTAACTAAGGTTTAGATGTTGATTTATTGTTTTCATTTGAAGTAACCATGTTAGAGATCAGTGTGTGTCTTTAGTTGGGCTCTTGAACCCTTGATTTCTGTCTTAGAGTATTTTTTTTTTGGACGTTGTAACAATGTGTTTTTTTGAAACAGTTTGTTATAGCTCAAAAAAACCCAGAGAAAAAATATGATCAGGTATTGGTTGTTATACAAGCATATTGGTGATGATGATCATCATCAATTATGGAGCTGTTTCAGAGTTCAAAATCTTACTAAATAAGTGTGTTCTATAGTTAGTTCAGTTGATTACAAAGAACGCCATCAAAAAGTCAGTGGTTCTTTCATAATCAGTTAAATAGTAAGGGACTTTTCCAAACAAGTTAAATCTCTACGGTGTCAATTAGTCACACACAGACACCAATAATCAGAATATGAACCTCAACACTGTGGTACAACAAAAAAAAAAAAAAAAAAACATGCAGCAATGCATGCTGGGTACTATTGTAGTACAAAACTCATCCATGGCTCCCAGCATGCTCTGCTGCATTGTTTTTTTTTTTGTTTTTTTTATGGTCACCATTGTTGAGGTTCATATGCTATTATTGATGTCTGTGTGTGACTAAGTGACACCATTAAAAAACCAAAACTGGTTGGAAAGTTCTTTATCTTACCTGATTATCACCGAACCATTGGCTCTTAGAATCACTTTTTAACTATAATCGAGAGTTGAACTAATTACACCACACTTATTTCATCAGAGATTAGACTCCAAACAGTTCAATAATCAATGATTATCATCACCAATATACAATAAATCGTATAACAACCAACATCTAGGTACAGTTAAAAAAAACAAACTGAATGCACTGTAAGTTGCTTTGGGATAAAATAGCTTCTAAGAGTGTGAGTGTGTGTATAACACCCTGATTATATTTCTCTGGGCTTTTTTCGTGGGGTTACAACAAAATGGTTTACAACAGCCAGAGAAAAAACCTAAACAGAAAATCAAGGGTCAGAGCCCAACTAAAGGCAAAACACTGAATCTCTACAGGGTTACTTTAAATGGAAACAATAAATCAACATCTAAACCTTAGTTAATTCTCAATCAGATCTTCTGTAGATGTCTGACAGAAATAATAGGTCAGTTCTGGTTATTAATCAAGTGGAGCTGGTGATGCTGTTTGTGGGTTGTTTATCAGCTCTTGAGAGATTTAATGTATGTTATTTCAGTTTATTTTATCTAAGGCTGTGTCTGAATTCATTTGTAGTTCTTGTGTTTCTCTTTTTCTTCAGTAATTCTGTTGTTAACATCAGCTGTTCATCACTACTTCACAATTATCACTCAATAATCACTTACTTATTTAATTGCAATGTATATCTTCTTTCAGTGAACTCAACTGAATTTAAGTTCAGAGTACTCACAACTATTAGTTTTAAAAAACTTAAAATGTTTAAGGCAATCGGTTCCTCAAACGGTTTGAGTTAACATAACTTGTCAGAGTTTTAGTGGAGGCTGTTGTCTGAAAGTCAGTTGTAGTTCCTTTCGTCTCTTTTCTTTCAGTAATTCTGTTTGTTAACAGCAGGTGTTCATCACTAATGCTCAATTATCAACTCAATTAATCACTTAAATTACTTCATTGCAATGTAGATCTTCTTTCAGTGAACTCAACTGAATTAAGTTCAGAGTACTCATAACTGTTAAGTTTTAAAACTTAAATGGTTTAAGGCAATCGTTTTCTCTCAAACGTTTGAGTAACCCAAACTTGTCACGTTTTTTAAGGATATTTGTTTACACAAAAGGTTTTGAAGTTAAGTTACTTGTCGGGATTTACAGTGGAATAATTACAATAAAGTAATTTTTGAGTGTATTGGTATTTATATTATATTACATGTAATATAAAATTGCAGTATGTGACGATGTTTTTGCAAACCGCACTCCAAGTCTCACGCGCAGTGTATACATGTAAAAATGATTGCACTTTATTTTACTCAAAAAAAAAATGTTAAAAATTTTATAATCCAATATTATCTATTAAATTTAACACATTAGAATTAATTAGAAATAATCAAATTAGATGCTTACAAGCAACACATTCAAAATGATTAGAAGCAACATTAAAAAATTAAGTAAAATTTACATAAAAAATATTGATTTCAAAAACAAAAAAAAAAAAAAAAAACGTAAAAAAAAACACTACTCTAAAGAATACTATGTTATACATGCCAGGCCAGTAGTTGGCGATCATGAAAAAACACCCTGTGAAAAACTTATATGCATGCACATGACGTCAACTTTTTTACAAATTGGTGATTGGTGGCACCCAGAATGCAGTGAAACATGCTTTTTTTTTTTTAAATGTTTTTGATTCAGAAATGCTTCTTAGAATCTCTCCTGATTATGCTGAACATACCAGACCTTATACTGTACAGCCAAATGACACCTGTTGTTGATAAGACACAACCAACTCAGAAATTCAGATCAAATGATGTCAAAACAAACAACACCAGATGATCTTATTCTTTATTGGTTTGTCTAACTGCTGTATCACAATTACAGCAACCCAAAAAATTGTTTAAAAGTTTAAGGGTCAAGAGCCCAACTAAAGCAAACACTGACCACCATAATGGTAACCAAAATGTAGATTATGCTCCTTCAGTGATTTCTGTTTGTTAACATCAGGTGTCTTCAATAACTCTGGTTTTTTTTTTTTTTTGGGGGTTTGAAAACACAAGCTTTTGAACACTATGCCTGTATCATCTCCATGTAAGCAACAAAAACATGAATTTGTGAATTACATTTTTGCGCTGTGTTTCTTAATTGCTAACTACTGGCCTGGTATGCATAACATAGTATTCATTAGCATAGTGTTTTGTTTTTCTTTCTCAAAGAAATGTTTTTTGTTTTGTTTTGTTTAAACTTTACTTATTTTTTTGTGCTATTTGACTCATTTTGAATGGTTAATTTCTAAGCATCTCATTTGATTAATTCTAATGAATTCTTATGTGTTAAATTTAATT
Organism: Cyprinus carpio; assembly: GCF_018340385.1. Lineage (NCBI taxonomy): Eukaryota > Metazoa > Chordata > Actinopteri > Cypriniformes > Cyprinidae > Cyprinus > Cyprinus carpio. The sequence goes on from NC_056611.1 coordinate 7,476,222, forward strand.
AATAATATGGCTTGTCATCTGTTGCCCACAATTTTATGAAGTAAATATAGTGTATTATTTTCAACAGTGTACACCAACTACGCACACATTTTTCCTATCATGTATGCCTATGAAAGATGATCGAAACCAATCAGAGTAGGATGGGGCGGGTAAACATGTGCAACCCCGCCTCTATATGCAGGCTGCAGCCAGGTGCTTCGTGTTTTTTTGTTCAACAAAACCAATATTTTTGTATACATTTTAATTATTTTTTTTCATGTTATTTACTCATTTTTGAATGATTGCTTGTAAGCACCTAATTTTATTAATTCTAATGTGTTAAATTTAATTATTACTAACGATTGCTTGTAATCTGTTGCCACAATTTATTTGAGTAAATATAGAGTATCACTTTTACAGTGTACGTCACCGTCATAAAAACAGGTCACCGTCCGAATCCATTCACTTATTTCGTTCACGCCTTTGTGATTATAGTCCCTCAATGCTATTCACTATATAGGGATTAGTGAAATGATGTGAATGAGTGTTGAACGAGCCAAGCTATTTCAGACACAGCACATTGATTAGCTGGGTCAGGTGTGTGGATTAGGGTTGGAGGTAAACTGTGCAGAGCTGTGGCCCTCCAGGATTGAGTGTGAGACCAATGGTCTAAAAAGATTCTAGTCTTAGAATTTAAAAACCAGCTGTAGCCAGTCGTCCTAATAAAGATTTTATTAAACCTGTTTAATATTTGTGACTGGCGGCACTGGCGACTGTCAATATATTCTGAAGATGCATTCCCTAGGCTATCAAACATCATTCATGCTTATTTTTTCTGATTTTGTCAAACACATCTTTGTTTTTTAGTGTTTCTTTTGTATAAGGCTATGCGTTAACATTGCAAGTTAATTGTTTTAGGCTATTCATTTTGTTCTGCAGATGGAAAAAAGTGAAACTGCATTCTGTAAAAATCCAGAATAAGATGTGATTTATCTCTTTTTTTTTCAATAACATTAAGCATCCTTTTATTTCAACCTGGAGTCTAATAAATGTTAAACAAGAAGAATAAAATGGTAGCTTATAAACTGAACTTTTTTATATAGGCTTATATAAAATATATAGGCTTCCTAGACTGTTTTAAATAGGCCTAGTCTAACAAATAAAAAAATCAAACATTTGTAAATAAAATAATTTTACTATATATACACTTTAATTATATCTAATATACAGGTGCATCTTAATAAATTAGAATGTCATGGAAAAGTTCATTTACTTCAGTAATTCAACTCAAATTGTGAAACTCGTGTATTAAACAAATTAAATACACACAGACTGAAGTAGTTTAAGTCTTTGGTTCCTTTAATTGTGATGATTTTGGCTCATATTTAACAAAAACCCACCAATTCACTATCTCAACAAATTAGAATATGGTGACATACCAATCAGCTAATCAACTCAAAACACCTGCAAAGGTTTCCTGAGCCTTCAAATTGGTCTCTCAGTTTGATTCACTAGGCTTGATGGGGAAGAATGCTGATCTGACAGTTGTTCGTAATACAATCATTGACACCCTTCACAAGGAGGGTAAGCCACAAACATTCATTGCAAAAGAAGCTGGCTGTTCACAGAGTGCTGTATCCAAGCATGTTAACAGAAAGTTGAGTGGAAGGAAAAAGTGTGGAAGAAAAAAATGCACAACCAACTGGGAGAACCGCAGCATTAAGATGATTGTCAAGCAAAATTGATTCAAGAATTTGAGTGAACTTCACAAGGAATGGACTGAGGTTAGGGTCAAGGCATCAAGAGCCACCACACACAGACGTGTCAAGGAATTTGTCTACAGTTGTCGTATTCCTCTTGTTAAGCCACTCCTGAACCACAGACAATGTCAGAGGTGTCTTACCTGAGCTAAGGAGAAGAATAACTGGACTGTTACCCAGTGGTCCAAAGTCCTCTATTCAGATGAGAGCAAGTTTTGTATTTCATTTGGAAACCAAGTTGCTTGAAGTCCAGTGTTAAGTTTCCACAGTCTGTGATGATTCGGGGTGCAATGTCATCTGCTGGTGTTGGTCCATTGTGTTTTCTGAAAACCAAAGTCACTGTGCCCGTTTACCAAGAAATTTTGGAGCACTTCATGCTTCCTTCTGCTGACCAGCTTTTTGAAGATGCTGATTTCATTTTCCAGCAGGATTTGGCACCAAAAGTTGGTTAAATGACCATGGTGTTGGTGTGCTTGACTGGCCAGCAAACTCACCATAACTGGTGAGTCATTTTCAGTCATTTTCCACTTGACTGGTATTGTCAAGTAGAAAATAAGAAATAAGAGACCATAAAATGCAGATTAGCTGAAGGCCACTGTCAAAGAAACCTTGGCTTCCATACCATCTCAGCAGTGCCACAAACTGATCACCTCTGTGCCACGCCAAATTGAGGCAGTAATTAAAGCAAAAGGAGCCCCTACCAAGTATTGAGTACATGTACAGTAAATGAACATACTTTCTAGAAGGCCAACAATTCACTAAAAATATATATTTTTTTATTGGTCTTATGAAGAATTCTAATTTGTTGATATAGAGAATTTGTGGGTTTTTGTTAAATGTAAGCCAAAATCATCGCAATTAAGGGTGCTTTCCCACTAGCACTTTTGGTGCGCAACCGGGTTCATTTGACGTCAGAGTTCGGTTTGTTTAGATGATGTGAACGTTGTCTTCCGAACTCGGGGGCGCACCCGTGAACTGTACCCGAGTCCACTTAAAAAAGGTGGTGTGGGGTACGGTTCATGTGCACTCCGGTACGGTTCGCTGCTGATGTGAACGCAATCGCACCAAATCGCGGAAGTTAATTAATGACGTATTATTTGATAAAAATGTGTGTTTGTGTTTCACTCACTTTCCAGATGAGCGTGACTGACGCGCTGCAAGCAGAGAGCTGTATATCTCGTTTCTATTCGCCTTCAGCGTTCTTTTGAGCATTTTCAGTGCATTCGTAAGACAGACGTAAGTGCCTTTATGTATCGAAGCCTTGTAAACAAAACGAATGGTTCAAAAACATAAATACTGTACATAAAAGTGCAGAGAGCCTTCTCCTGCGCCGTCATTACTAAGCAAAGGGGTAAACAGCTGCTGGCTTGAAGACGCAAACAAACCGCGGATTGGACTCAAATATTATAATATAAACACATTCCAGCAATCAAACTCGTGTTCGGACCAGGCAAACGTACCAACTGTGAAAGCACCCTAAAAGAACCAAAGACTTAAACTACTTCAGTCTGTGTGCATTGAATTTAATACTCGAGTTTCACAATTTGAGTTGAATTAATGAAATAAATGAACTTTTCCACAAAATTCTAATTTATTGAGATGCACCTGTACTCACATGTTGAGGTTAAAACCAAAGGTTTCTCAGCTAGGACTTTGTAAACCAACTGTTGAAGGTAGCACAAAGAAACATGCGTTCCCTCTACCCAAACTGAACTACTTCTTCAGGCAACTACTCACCTGATATACAATCCAGGTGTGTCTAACGAGCGCCCTCTAGTGCCTCGTAGTTTTACAACACATAATTTTTAATTCCATTACCCGAAGGATATGGAAGACTGTTACAGACATTTCACTCTGTTACAGTCAAAACTGGAAAAGGCAGATATGGGATACCATGAAGGGAATGACTGGATTATCAACTACACAGAAGTCATTAGTAGTAGATAATGAGATTGAGTTTGCAAATCAACTGAATTATTTTTTGGGTTTGATAACAGGAATATTTTAGTATTTATTATTAATTCGGTCAGACCAGAGTGGTGTAAGGAAATATTAGCTCATTTATTTTGAGAAGAATCGAATCTAAAGATTCGAATTGCTCTAATTGAACTGATTCCAAATTTAATAAGTTTATACTTCATCAACGGTTCGTCCAGCGAACATAAAATTCAGTATCCTTTCAATTCTGTTTATATTACTTCATGGCTTAATGAGAATACAAACAGAATGATAATTATAAACTACAAGCTAGGTAGCATAGGATCTAGGCAAAGTTTAATCTTAAAATACACCACACAAGACAATACTTCTTTATAAATGAAACAAGAATTTATTGAGCTACTCTATTACATGGTTCTAAAACCTAATGGACATACACATACATACACACACACGTACATACACACACACACAGTTACTGAAGAGGATGATAACGGAATTTGAGTGAAGTCCCAGGAGTAAGTTATTCGTTAGATCGCACCAAGAAAATCATAAAAGCAGAGATGTGTCTTATCTTTACTGCTTAAGATCAATCTGCACTTATTTCAGCAAGGAATGAAGTTTGTTTGTTTTACTTGCATTTGCGCTGAAAAGCGGAGTTGGAGATTCGCTTGTTGCCTCGTCTCAGGGAATCCCCACGCCTCGGGTTGGTTGCAGATCTGTCGTTTGGATGACGTCTTTTGGAAAAACCCTCCTGGTGATTGGTTGGTTGCCTGGTTACGTAGAGCTTCGGAATTCCTTCAGATAGTTTCGCGGTTTGCAAGACTTCGAAGATTCTTGGCAGTCACGAAGTTTCAACGGAGTGTTTTTGAGTTCTGGATGACACGAACGCTAGCAGCGTTGGAGTAGGTAGTTCAAGCCATGGCGAAGAAGGAAGCGTGCGCTGAATTAGTTCAGGCATTGGAGTTTTTATCCAAGAGGATTTGGTCCATCCCACGACGCGATCTTCCAATGGGATGCTGTTGCAGAACTTAGACATGCCCCGTACTGTTTCTCTTTGTGCATTGATTAAGCATCCTGTGGCATCGTCATGTGAGATGAACTCCATTGTGGAACTTTGGTGAATACCTTATAAAGTGTCATAATATGCACCCAATACAGAATTTGGACATTTCATTAGCTCAAAGTTTAAGCAAATAACGTGAGCTTTCGTTCAACACTAAACTTTCCACATCTTACACACATTTAATAGCACTATCTGCTAAAACCAGTAAAACATTGATTAAATTTGCACCGATTACATTTGAACACATCAAACATATATAAGACATAAAACATATTATTTGTGAATATAATTAAACCTTCAGATTTCTCAATGGTTGTCCTTTGAGATCATTTATTGAAAAGTTCAGTTTGTAGAAAACTTCCCAACCAAGCAGGAAGCAGAGTCATGGGATGGATCCTATATGGATCCTTTGTGTTGAGGTCCATTAATTATTAATGATTCCTGTGGGGGCCGCGGGGGTTTCCATACGTTGTGATCATGAGATGCTTCTTAAAACACAGGGTCCTTGTATCTTGTGAAAAGAGTTAATGTCGTCAACTCTTTTAATCGGAAAACAACAAGGCTGACAGGAAGCTTACACATGATGTCGACGTCACATAATCAGCTCCTGATTAGTTTTCTGATTTGCGGGGGTATTTTCCAACAAAAGTCCTCTGTTGCGGAATCACGTTGTCACTTCTATTAAATGCAGACATACAACTGAGCATTGTTACTCTTTAGTTAATAATTAATGGAGTTCAGAATGTGCAGATGGGAGGAAATAGGCTCTTTTAATTCCTTTGGGAGAAGTAGCCGATTCTGCAGTTATTGGTGTGACTGTTCACCGAGGTCCTACAGTCCCCCTTTTTTGCGCGGTGATGTTCCTGGTGCGAACATCGACAGGCACTGGAACAAGAGACAGAGAGAACAGGCACACACAAGACACAAACAACATCTCCATGACTTGCTGAATTCTGGTGCAGGACTTGGGTAACTTGGGATAGATGGGTTAGGAACACTTCAACTGACATAGGGGTGCGTTGTTTAGGATTAGTTGTAATTGGGTTTTTGATCGATCTAACTGTCAGTGGTTCAACGAAGCGGTATGGGCGTAATCTCACTCAAGTTGATTGGATTCTCCAATTCAGGTTCTTGGTCAGTTTTATCACATCGGTAAATGTGCAGGACGCCAGACGTGCATTTACTGAAAGACTCTTGTACGGCAATCACTCGCTTGTGCAGGAGGAAGGCTAGTATCAAGGTCACAATACACCCTACGATAGTAGAGATGTGAAGCGCTGTGTCAGCTACAGACCAAGACCAAATGATTGGCTCACCAGTGGGCAGAAGGCGAGCTATAGCTTCTAATGCTGTATTCACAGGAGTCAAATCAATAAGTTGCGTTCCTTCCTCCCTGATCCTTTCTTCCAATTCTGGATCAAGGACGAAGGAATGCTGTTTGAAGAACGGTGAGATTTCGAGTTCAGCCTGATACTCATCGTCGGTGAGGTGATACAATGCTAGATCGTCAATATGGAGGATTGAGCCCTTAGGGACATTAATCCATAAAGTTTGGCTAGGCAGGATAATGTGCATGACCTTGTCATGTTGATCATAGATGGCGGTAGCTGTATGCATTGAGGTGTTGATTAGCCATCGTTTTCCGACAATGTTGGCTTGGATTGCCATAATTTAGATGATGATGGCTTTTGATGACAATGATTTACAAAAAAAAAATTTGGGGTAACAGGAGTCAATCCTAATTTCTAGACCTGGATTTAGAGTTGAGTTAGGGGAGTTTCCTGATGAGGACTAGAAGGGAAAGGAAATTATAGTCAGGGAAGAAAAGGAAAAACACAAAGAGAAAAAGAAAAGATAAACACAAAGAGACACAAGGACACTGACTGAGGTTAAGAATGTAAACCGAGTGTCACGTGTGTAGAACTCCTCTCCACTAGGGGTTGGTCCTAGCAGTGCTGTGGAGGAGCGTGTAGGTGTTGTGTAAAACCAAACTATATGTTGACTTAAAAGGATAGTTATCATTAGTGTGGTGTATAGCATGGGATTGTTGGTTTGTGTCAGTCAGTTTGATCCACCCCCTTTTTCTGTCGTTTGGAGCCCTGGTGCCTCTTTATCTGGTTTTATGGACCCATCGAAGGACTGGCTCGCTGCGCCCTTGTCTGATTTTGATCCGATAGGCAACAGGTGAGAACTTGTCCACAATCTCGTTGGGTCCTGTCCAGTGAGGAAGGAATTTCTTTGACAGGCGATGGGGAGCATTCTGCCTTGGTTGGGCGAAGCTGTAGGACCACACTCGATCTCTGACACTGAGTTCCTGGTGAGAGGCCTTTTGGTCGTAGTAGGGTTTTCGACCTTCCGCGCTTCTTTGGAGGTTTTGCTGCGCGAAGGCGAAAGTTGCTCTTAGGTGCTGATGCAACTCTTCCAGGTGCTGGTGAGTGGTGTAGGCGATGATGAGGTTCAGGTCACCAGGTTGGTACAGCAGGTGTAACGGTGGTGTCATTTACCGTCCTGTCATCATTTCGAACAGGGCTACTCTGGTAGACCGGTGAGGGGTGGCCCTTATGGCCATCAGTACCAGAGGAAGCTTGACATCCCAATCCTTTTGATTGGTGGACACATTATTCTTCAACATGCTTGCCACTGTCCTGTTGACTCGTTTGACCTGACCTGAGGAAATTGGGTGATGGCATATATGAAGCTTAGCCTGTATGCCCAGGAGTTTCCATACTTCCTGCATGACTTTGGCAGTGAAGTGGGTTCCTCGGTCAGAGTTGACCCTTAAAGGCAGTCCAAATCTTGAGAAGATGTGGTTCATTAACAGGCAGGCTGTCGTTTCTGCTGTATCGTTGGGAGCTGGGAGACACTCTTTCCACTTAGTGAATTTGCAAACCACGGCGAGGAAGTATTTGTTTCCCCGTGTCGACCGTGGCAGGGGTCCTACCCAATCTATTTGGAGGTCCGACCATAGGAAGGTCATTCCTTTCCGTTGTAGTGGTGCTCGGTGGTTTGGGTTTGCCGGTTGGAACTGGCAACACACCAGGCATCCATTTACGTATTCTGCCATGTCTTGCTGCATGCCAGGCCATTACGCCACTTGCTTGAGTGTTTCCTACGTGGCCTTGGGACCATGGTGTCCAGCGCATGGTGCATCGTGGGCGTGTGTCAGCATCATCCCCCTTTGGCCCTGAGGAACTACGAGCTTTGGCGCAGTTAGGGGCTCAGGGACATATGTGAGAACGCTGTCTTTAAGATGCAGCATGTGCTTGATTGAGTGTAGTTGGCGGAGATCAGATGAATTAGGTCATAGGTGGAAATGGGATGAGTTAGCAGGTAGGAAATGTGAGTGGCAATGGTTTGTAGCACTGGATCTTAAGCTTTGAGGAAATCATCAGCAGCGAATTGAGGTGAGAGTTCAATGTGGGAGGAGGTGGGGGTTTGCGCGCCAATGGCGTGTTGGCGGTGGGTTATGGCTGCCACTGATGGGGTGGGTGGGCAGGAAAGTCCAGGACTCTCTGTGTAATGCACCTGCTTTGGCGAGGGCATCAGTTTGGTCATTGAAATCTTTGTTTTGTCCTGGTTGACGTGAGTGACCTCGGACCTTTTTCCAATAAACGATCGTGTCATGTTCGGTGACAATGGCATCGCATGCTTGGAAGAGTTCCTGATGTTTGACAGGCTTGTTGTTAGCTGTCTTGAATCCATTATGTTTCCATCCAGCTAGATGGCATTTGAAGCTTAGATGGACATAGTTGGAGTCGGTACAGATGAGGAGTTCTTTGATTATGTGGGATGCAGCAAGTTGTAGGGTGATGAGGATGGCTGCTATTTCTGCATATTGCGATGAGTGAGGGCCTAATTTGAATTGTTGTGGTGGGCAAGGGTCGTTGTTGAGCCAGACCACATTAGCTCCGGCTTTCAAGTTGCCCTGTTGATTGTAGGAACAGCCATTGACATATGCTGTGGGCATGCCTTCACACACATTCTCCTCAAAGTACCTGTAGTTTGTCAGCTGCAGTTGTGCCTGTTCTTTTGCTTCTGCTGATGTGTACAGCATGTCCGTTGAACAGTTCTGGCAGGCTGCTAGCTGGCTGTTAAGGAAGGTCACTGGCTGGTGACACATTTCTATGATGACCTTTTGTGCTCCAATGTAGTTGGAGAAACGCTGAATGGCCAATACATTGCAAAGCAACGCTTTAAGCGACCACTCGAGTATTTGCATTCTGGGGGAAGCAATGTTTTGCTGGCATAAGCGACCACTAGTTTGTCTTTGTCATGGAGCTGGTAGAGGCCTGCACTGAGGCAATGATCGGAGAATCCAGCTTCCAGATAGAATTGCTTTTCTGGGTCGGGGTAGGCCAGGCATGGGGCGGAGCATAGGCATTCTTTGAGCTTGCTCATAGCTGTGTCCTGAGCTTCTGACCAAACAAAGGGTTCGTCCTTTTTCAGGAGGTAAGTTAGTGGTCGTGCGATGTCAGCGTAGTTCTCGATGAACTGTCGTGAATAATTGCACACTCCCAGAAAGCTTTGTAGCTCAGAGATGTTAGTGGGTGTCTTTATGTTTTGAATTGCTTGCCTACAGCTGGACTGTGGTTCAATGCCACCATGTCCGATGAGCAAGCCAACGTAGTTTACCTTGGTTTTACACCACTGTCCTTTGTGAAGGGCAATTTTTGCTCCTGCTGTTGTCAGCTGGTTCAGGACATGGTCAATTTCTTTGAGTTGGTCTGCCACATTTGAGCTTTTCATAAGGACATCCACGGATAAAAGGTTGCCTCTGGCTCTGGCATCAGGGCATGCTTTGTTTGGAAAGATGTTGAATTCCGCTGGTGAGTTGGCATAGCCAAAAGGGCACCGTGTGAAGGTGTACTGTCGATTGCCAAAGGAGAATGCCAGTTTGTGTTGGTCATCAGGGTGGACAGGGATTGTCCAAAATCCTGAGGCGACGTCCAATGTGGAAAGGATCGTTGAGCCTTTGATTTTGGGAATCTCTTGGTCCAACTGAGTCATAGGCCATTGTGAAAAGGGAACTTGTTGGTTCAACTTGCGATAGTTGATGGTGGGCGCCATTTGCCGTTGGGCTTTAGGACTGGCCATATTGGTGCAGAGTAGGTGCTGTTACAGGGCCGGATGACCCCCTTTTCCAGCATGGAGTCAATGAACTCTTGAACCAATTCGTATGATGCTATCGGAATTTTATACTGCCTCACGAATGTGGGTGGCGCATTTGGATGTGTTGGGATGCACCCCGTGTGGATATCAGTGAGGCCACAGTCCAGGGAATCCTTTGCGAAGGAGTCCTTGTATTTGCACAGAACCTCTTTAAGTCCTTGGCGATCCATTTCGCTGTGGAGGGCATCCGCCTCGCTCAGGATTTGTTGGACTTGTGCATTGGACCCTGCGTAGGGTTCCTCTGTTGAGTCATTTGAGGGACTCTGGGCCTTGATGGTCACATGTGCAGGTGATTCTGTCGCAGGCTGTGTTGAGACAGCATAGACAGCAAGATGAGTGTCGTCTGTTAGTTCTGACCGACAGACGCTTTCTTTGGACACTGGCAGGATAGAAGTGATGGCGATTACTTCATGGGGCTTTGTGAATGTTACAGTGTCTTCGCATTCATCTGACATTAGTTTGGCTGGTATGGGGTCGATGACAGGTACTGTTAGCTCAAAGTCATGGAATGCCTGGTTGATGAGCCATCCCAGGTGACTGGCTTTGGGAATGTTGATGTCTTTGGCCGTACAGTTGTTGATCAACACATACACAGCACGAGATGACACTTCCATGAGAGGTGTGGCTTCCAAGGTCAGTCCTAGTTTTAGGCAGGTCCTGGAAGGTTGGAAGAAACCTAGCTTACTGTTGAGAGTGTGTCCAGGTCGCATGTTGAGGCGGACGCTGACACTCTTGTTGTAGGCAGGTATTGTAGCTTCTTGTTCGATGCTCATTGCGCATGCATCTGGAATTGTTTGACCAGATCGAAGGTTCTTGAGATTGACTGCAGTGGTCAGTTGGTGTGACGGGGGAGCCCATATGACGTCGTTCACAGTATCTATGCAAGCATTGAGACGAACCATGATGTCTGCTCCTATGTAGATGTCATGAGGTAGGTTGGGGACAACGAGGAAGTAGTGACTAAGGAGTCTGTTGTTCCATTGTAGGTCTACAGCGCAGACAATCTTGTAGGTAGCCATGGTTGTTGTCCAGGGACTGAGAGGGTAGCGGCTGTGCTTTGAGACATGTGGTAGGCTCTGACATCTCTGCTTCAATGCTTTGAAGAGCTTTAGGCTGATAGCGGAGTTTTCAGTCCACAGGGCTAGTGCTGCATCAACCACTGGTGTGTCTTGGACGTTTATGGCAGTCATGATTCGAAGAGAACCTGAGTCTGAGTCAGACGCTTGCAAAGAGCAGCGGAAAGGGTCTTGGTTCTTGCTGCTCGGAGTTGAGCTTGCTCTTGGCTTTGACCTTGCATCGTCAGTCAGTGAATGGGGGGGCGGTGTCTTTGGCTTGACACTGCGACTCGTTGGGGTTTACTGACTGGAAGGGCAGAGGCTTGTGGACTTGAGTCCAGATCTTCAGGTGCTTGAAGTCTATTAAAGGTTCAAAGCGATTGAGCAGGTCTTTCCCAATGAGGAGTGGATAGGTGTTGAGTGGTGAAACGTACACTGGGTGGATGAGATATTCATTGGTCCCACAGTTAGGTGAATTGGGGCCACATGTTTTAGTTTGTAGGCCTGTGTGGGAATATGCGTGGAAGTTCAGCTCACACCTTTGAAGTTTGAGGGTGCTATTAGACCTCTTTGGTCTTTCTTGGACTTCTTCAAGGAGTTCGGTCGACATTAGGGTGATGTCGGCTCCCGTGTCGTGAAGGGCTTCGACTTTGATGTGGCGTTCGATGATGATGGAGAGGTAAAACTTTTTGCTATACCTTTCTCAATGAGGTCGCCCAGGAGTTGAGGGACTGGATCTGGTGTTCTACGGAGGAATGGCAGACGACCAAGACAGCACTTTCAGGGACTTGAGAGGTTTCGTCAGCAGGGGTTTGCTGGACGCTGCTGTGATCTGGGGCATCAGGTGTTGAGTTAGGGACTAACTCTGTTTGCTGGTTTTTCAGGTAGGATTTCTAGTCCATCTGAAGTTAGGGTAGTTACGGTTCTCTGAGAGTGAGGTGAAGGAGTGCTGTTCTCTGTGGTTTGTTGGGTCAGGTAGTCGCTGTCTTCTCGTCCGGTTGCTAGTCAGGCTGAATCTGGTTTCTCTTTCTTTTCCCACTTCCGGTCCTCCTCATTTTGTTGGAAGAACTCTTTTATCATCATCTTAATCAGTTCTTGTGAGTCAAAGCACGATGAAGCCTTTTGTTCTTGCTTGGATTCAGTTTGGGCTCGATCAGCTTGGAATCTTTGTGAGTTTTTTCGTTGATTCCTTGGGCTGGTTGCTCCAGGGTATGTTTGTCGTTTTACCTTGGAGATTCCATTGAATTCCCATGAGCTTTTCCTCTTGAGTTTCCAAATGAGCTTGGCTGGTTCCACGATATTTTCCAATGTCTCTCATGAGGTCTTGACTGGTCCCATGAGTTTTTCCAGTGATGTCCCGGTGAGCGTTGTCGTCCATGTGGTCCATCCCAGTGATTTTTCCTTCGTTTAGGTCGGGTACCAGCGTGGGAGTCCCGTTCTCTGTTGGACGAGGATGCATTCCACTCTTTGGGTGTTGGCTTGGCATGATCTTGACGTTGGGCGCCCTCTAGGGCCAGCCCCTGACTCTGGGTGTTGAAGTCGAGAACTGCCATGGTTTTGATGCGCTTATCTGATGTCATCTTCTGTTTGCAGTAGGCCTTTTGTGCCAAGTCTCGCAGTTGTTGAGCACTCATTGTGTGTGGACATGCAAGGACGCCAAGATGGTGGCTTACCCCAGGGTGAAGATTCCTCAGGAAGAGAGTTTTAAAATTTACGTCTTCCTCCATATTCTGTTCATTGTGAGTCCCGAAGTATGCTTCTCTGAGTCGGCTGTAGAACAATTGGGAAGATTCCTGACAACCTTGTTTCGTCTCCAGGGCATCCACTAGTCCTTGTTCCGACTCAGGGTCAGCAAACTCTTTGATGAGGGCTTCTCTGAACAGGTTGTAATCAGTCTTTGTGTGGGCCGGCTGTCGGTCCAGGAAACTGCGAACCTCTGAGCTGGATGTTGCTCGGATCAAATAAAGTCTATCTTTGTCGGTGGTACTGGGTCTCATTTCCAGATGAAAGTCGACATCTTGCAGATATCCTTTGATCTCTTGACTACATGGCACATTTGCGGTAAATTTGCCAGTGTTCCTAGTAAGCTTGTCAAGGTCCTTGAGGTCCAAGCCACACGATGATCTGTGGCTGGCTGGAGCAGTTTCTTTTAGCTTTGTCAGGATGTAAAGTTCTTCGAGGGGAGCAGATGGGTGTTTTAGCACTGCCCCCTTTTGATCATGTGTCAGTCCAGGAACAGGGGACCCGGGCCTGCTTGGCGGGGGTGAGACTGGTGTCCGTCGTGTCCTCGGAGGCTCAGAGCGCAGCTCGTAGGCATGTCTGAGTTCCTCTCTGAAGCTGTCTGACTCCTCTTTGATGTAGCCCAGCTGTCGTGTTAGGCGGCTGATCTCGTTTCTTGACTCATCCAGGTGAGTTTCAAGGGCTTTAATTCTGCTGTTCTTGTCTCTGAAGTCGGCCTTGGCCTTTTCAAGGAGATGTTCCGCATACTGTAGCTTGTTGGAGAGATCAGCGTAGTCTGCCTTGACTTGTTCCATTTCTTGTGTAGTAGCTACACGTGACTCTTTTAACCTGGTGATCTCCGCCTCGGCGCCTTGTTCCACTTCATCAGGTCATTCCCGTTGTTCCTGAGCCTCCAGTTCTAGCTGTTCGATACGTCGTTGTGCGTGTGTTAGCTCCTGCTGGAGATGGGCGGCGTGCCTGTCGCTCAGCTTAAGGGTGGCGATGAGTGTGTGGCTTAAGGAGCCGGTGATCTTAGCTAGTTCTTTGTGACTGTAGCTCTGACTTGGGTCTTGTCTCGTGAGGCTTGTTATGATTTCATCCAGCTGGTCCTGTGTCTGATGCTTCAGTGTTTCAGCAGCCTTAGGTAGGAGGCTGTCTGTTGCAACACTTAGCCATGTCTCCAGGTCCTCCCAGTGGCCAACAGGGTCTGTTGTGCGAGACATGTTTTGACGCGGTGAGGGAGATCTAGAACCTAGACTGACACAGACTTTGAAGAGGAGAAAACAAAACAATACAAGGCAAAACAGAGGTGTAAATGTGCAATGTGGGTTGATGTTGAGTGTGTAATGGGCAGGTGAGTGTAGTTCTCATCGACTGTGAATCTCTGGTGGGCGTGCTTCTAATTTGTAGTCTCTGTGGGGAAAATTAATAAGCACACACAGGTAGCACAGCTAGAGAACAGAGGGAGAAAAGAAGAGTAACAAACAGAGCAAGGAACAGAATAATATTTGGCTGCTTCCACTTTTCCTATAAAAAGAAAGGGTTTTTTGTAAGGAAAGATTAGAGCCACTGGTAAGATGAGAGAGAAAGACAACACAAAATAACCTTTTCTGGTTACAGAATGAGTACAGTTAAAAATGTTAAGTTTGATTTAGAAGGATGCTTCTAAACAGGGCTTTGGAAATTGGGATTTCTAAATACCAGCAAAAATTTCTCTGAAGAAAAATCTCCGGGGCGGAAGAAAAATGATAGCAATGACAGTATTGGTTTCTCAGCTGGTAGGATTGACAACCAAACACCAATCAGAGCGTTTCTAGCTGTGTGTTCAATATTTGGCGGATGCCTATCGGTTCCTTTGTTGACCTACTTTAGCCTTAGCTGGGTAGGATCCCAGGGTGAGAAGGGAAGGTAGGGTGAGAGTCAGACAATTTTGAAACGAAGTGTTCAAGTTTCACAAACATTTGTTAAATGTTTCTAAAGTTCTCTGCTTTTATGATTCTCACAGGTACAAACCCAAAACGGCAACAGTAGTCAAATCAGAAGAAGGCAGCTGAGAGAGAGAGAAGAAGAAGAGAAGTTTTGCTCCCAATGTTAGGAAAATGACAGGGTGGTGGCACTGTTGAAACAAACACATAGGGGTTGGTGTTGCGGGCGTTAGCAGGGTAACACTAACTAACTAGGTATTGAGGAAAACCCTAAATTTTCTTTTGGGGGTTTTGCCACTAACAGGCTTAAGCCAAATGGGAAAACCTAGGAAAATTTGGGTTGAGTTAATTAAATAACTGACGGCGAGAGAAAAGAAGGCCTAACAGGTAGAACCAAAACTTTCAATTGCAAATGAAATTCAAATTTGAACTTAGAAAAAGTATTTCCTGTTTAAAATTTAATTGTTATCCTTAAAATTGCTAAGAGCAATTCAGATTAATTAATCAATAAGTATCTTGAAACATGGTAGCCCAAAGCCTACTTAACTGCAGAAGAAATTAAAATTTCAGAGCAATATTGACAGTTCAAGGATTAACATCTCTGATGTTGTTGTCATTAGATTATAAGAGCAATTATAATTCAATTATCAGCAAGTATTGTTGCTATATGAAAGCAGGAATTGAACTTAATTCATGAAATTAAATAAAAATTCCAAATCTGTAATTAATTATGAGATTAAATCAAAATTTCAACCATAATTACTTAGCTTAATAATATCTGCTGATGTCATTAAAATTATAAGAGCAGTTATAGGTGAACTAATCACAATGTGTCATTAAAGTAATGAGGATGAGAACCATCATTAATTATTAACAAAACAACAGCGTTTCAACTCATAAGAGTAAACAAGGTAACGTTTATTACGTTTGCCTCTGTCAACATTCTTTTCAATGGGAGGAGAGGAGAAGAGAGAGATTAATAAATGTAAAAGAGAAAAAGAATGAGGTGAGAGTGAGTTAAAGTTCAGATGTAACAGATGTAAAGTCACTTCAACACTTCAACCACTGCAAAACACACTGTATTTAAGCCCACAAAAATTCTCTGTGCTAACTGCTAGCCTTCAAGGCTACTAGCTTTGCATATGCTTCAATGTCAAGGCGTTAGCTTCAGTTAGCTTAGCTCATGCTGGGCTATTTGCTTGCAAATAGCTCAAATTACCCTGGAAAAGGTCTCTTGGAACTTCCGGGTTATGGCTGTTACTTTGGCGATGTATACTGCCCTAAGCTGGCATGTGTTATGCACGGCTTATGTGCTTTACGTGAAATGACGGCGCATCTGACACTTAACAACCACAAAGCACTATTTCGATTTTTATCTTTTAGCGCTGAACTATCTCAGCTCGTTAGAGTGAGGTAGATTAATCTACAGATTTACTGTAGTTAATAAAATACGTTATTGAGATCTCGGCGGATCTCAGCACTTGTTTTAGTCTACAGACAAAAACACACATGGATTTAACCACAATTCTACTTGATCAAGATTTCACAATTCTCCCATAATACACGTTCGGACACTCTCTCTGAGCACCGCGTTCCAAAGTTCACTAGTTTTAGTGAATTAACTGGCAAAAGAACATTAATTAGCTAGATTAATGTCTCAAACCGGGAGATACATAGACAAAATTTGATGTGGAACACGCACAAACAAATCGAACTATTAAGGCCTTTATTTTTAAAAAAAAGGAAAACGAGGAACACGCTCGCTTCCTTTCTTATGCGCTTTAGGCGACTTATTTTGTCTCTGCGGACAATCAAATGCTTTAATGCAGTTCAAACAACAGACAACAACTCGAGTTCACTTCATTCGTTCACACACTGGCATGCCCATAATGAAAGTACCCAGTAGCACAACAAACTGTTTCTCTGTCTTTGATCTATTCTTCCGGATAAAATAGAACAAATACAACACAAAATGTCTTGGTATTATGTATTTTTAGGTCAGACTTGCCCGCATTCTCCACCATTTATGTAAGGAAATATTAGCTCATTTATTTTGAGAAGAATCGAATCTAAAGATTCGAATTGCTCTAATTGAACTGATTCCAAATTTAATAAGTTTATACTTCATCAACGGTTCGTCCAGCGAACATAAAATTCAGTATCCTTTCAATTCTGTTTATATTACTTCATGGCTTAATGAGAATACAAACAGAATGATAATTATAAACTACAAGCTAGGTAGCATAGGATCTGGGCAAAGTTTAATCTTAAAATACACCACACAAGACAATACTTCTTTATAAATGAAACAAGAATTTATTGAGCTACTCTATTACATGGTTCTAAAACCTAATGGACATACACATACATACACACACGTACATACACACACACACAGTTACTGAAGAGGATGATAATGGAATTTGAATGAAGTCCCAGGAGTAAGTTATTCGTTAGATCGCACCAAGAAAATCACAAAAGCAGAGATGTGTCTTATCTTTACTGCTTAAGATCAATCTGCACTTATTTCAGCAAGGAATGAAGTTTGTTTGTTTTACTTGCATTTGCGCTGAAAAGCGGAGTTGGAGATTCGCTTGTTGCCTCGTCTCAGGGAATCCCCACGCCCTCGGGTTGGTTGCAGATCTGTCGTTTGGATGACGTCTTTTGGGAAAAACCCTCCTGGTGATTGGTTGGTTGCCTGGTTACGTAGAGCTTCGGAATTCCTTCAGATAGTTTCGCGGTTTGCAAGACTTCGAAGATTCTTGGCAGTCACGAAGTTTCAACGGAGTGTTTTGAGTTCTGGATGACACGAACGCTAGCAGCGTTGGAGTAGGTAGTTCAAGCCATGGCGAAGAAGGAAGCGTGCGCTGAATTAGTTCAGGCATTGGAGTTTATCCAAGAGGATTTGGTCCATCCCACGACGCGATCTTCCAATGGGATGCTGTTGCAGAACTTAGACATGCCCCGTACTGTTTCTCTTTTTGTGCATTGATTAAGCATCCTTGTGGCATCGTCATGTGAGATGAACTCCATTGTGGAACTTTGGTTAATACCTTATAAAAGTGTCATAATATGCACCCAATACAGAATTTGGGACATTTCATTAGCTCAAAGTTTAAGCAAATACGTGAGCTTTCGTTCAACACTAAACTTTCCACATCTTACACCCATTTAATAGCACTATCTGCTAAAACCAGTAAAACATTGATTAAAGTTGCACCGATTACATTTGAACACATCAAACATATATAAGACATAAAACATATTATTTGTGAATATAAATTAAACCTTCAGATTTCTCAATGGTTGTCCTTTGAGATCATTTATTGAAAAGTTCAGTTTGTAGAAAACTTCCCAACCAAGCAGGAAGCAGAGTCATGGGATGGATCCTATATGGATCCTTTGTGTTGAGGTCCATTAATTATTAATGATTCCTGTGGGGCCGCGGGGGTTTCCATACGTTGTGATCATGAGATGCTTCTTAAAAAACACAGGGTCCTTGTATCTTGTGAAAAGAGTTAATGTCGTCAAACTCTTTTAATCGGAAAACAACAAGGCTGACAGGAAGCTTACACATGATGTCGACGTCGCATAATCAGCTCCTGATTAGTTTTCTCTGATTTGCGGGGGTATTTTTTCCAACAAAAGTCCTCTGTTGCGGAATCACGTTGTCACTTCTATTAAATGCAGACATACAACTGAGCATTGTTACTCTTTAGTTAATAATTAATGGAGTCTCAGAATGTGCAGATGGGAGGAAATAGGCTCTTTTAATTCCTTTGGGAGAAGTAGCCGATTCTGCAGTTATTGGTGTGACTGTTCACCGAGGTCCTACAGTGGTCAGACAGAATTAATCTTACAACTGAACAGGTGAGGAGTACTTTGAAACAATTAAACCAGAGGAAGGCTACAGGACCAGATAATCTTAGTGCATTCATTCTGATTTTTTTTTACAGATGAGCTTGCACCTCGATGGCAGCCTATTTTTCAGAGGCCCCTAGATACTCACGTTATCCCTGAGTTCTCGGATGACACAGTGCTACTGTCTTTGTTGGGGAGTGAAGATAATTTCAGTATGCATCAGTATTGTACAGATAGGTTAGTGGAGTGGTGTGAGAGAAATGTACTTGTTATAAATGAAAATAAGACAAAGGAAATAATCTTTGGACTTCCGGAGAACAGGCATCAATCACGAGTGATTATATATAATAAACTGATTGAAATTGTTTCTGCATATAAATACACAGTAAATTCCTGAGTTTTAAAAATAACACTGGAGCATATATGGTCCCACTCTACAAGAGTGTTAAAATAACAGTGAAGCAGTGTTAAAGTTAATGAGATAATTAAGTTATTAACTGAGTGCTGACTGAGCATTAGTGATGAACACCTGCTGTTAACAAGCAGAATCACAGAAGAAAAGAGAAATACAAGAACTACAATTGATAAACAACTACAAAATGGATTTTAAGAGGGTAGGTAACAGTAACGGAATGAGATTCAAAGGAGCCGTTGATACCCAAAGATGGTAAAGGATTAAATTTCCAATCATTAGATATAAGCAGACCAGTACCTCCACCTCTTCCAGTCAAACGGGGTGAGTGGGAAAATGAGAAATTATTGGAGAGTGCTGCAGGCATAGCAGTGTCCTCTGGTTTGATCCAGGTCTCTGTCAGGGCCATGAGATTTAGCTTTGAATGACTAATAATAGAAGTAATGAAATTGGCTTTGTTTACAGCAGACTAGCAATTCCAGAGACCAATAGAAAAAGATAGTGTATTAGCAGACATAGGCAGAGTGTGCAGGTTGTTAGGACTGCGCTACCTATAGTGTGTGATGCGTTGTTTGCGAGTGGTAGTGATAATAGGGATCTGGGATCTGGAAACACATAGTAAGAACAATACTTATATCCCTTGCCGGTGTCCCTGCCTGGTGGAGTCACACGGTGGAGTCTTACTATTTACACTCTTCGGTCCTTACATGAGAAGGGCTTAACAGGAGGCCTGCTGCGACAGCTGCCGCGGTATACTAACCTTTTTTATACCCTTCAGGCAAAACGGAAATTGAATTCAGCTGAACACACTTTACTGTTTATCACAACAAAGGTCTAAGCAAGCGCACTACACTGACAAGGTATGCGATCGTATGTGATGGCAAGGAACTTATGGTAAAACCATTTCATGCGCCTGAGTCTCTGGTTGCATTTTATCAAAATATGTAGTTCTTTTAAAGGAGCTGTATGTAAGAAATCTATTTCAATTAATCATAAAATGGCCCTGATGTGTCACTAGACATTAAGAAATCATGTTCATTTCAAATACTTATATCACTGACAACAGTAGTCCGGCCAGGATATTGTCATTTAAAAAGTGGACTTGCAGCCCTGATGTTGATGTTGTCATTTTGTGTTTTGGCCTGACGCGCCTCCCTCCACCTATCTACCAATCACGAAGTCAGTAGTGTTTTCAGGATCCGTGTTGCCAGCTTTGCTGTAACCTACCCTAACTCCAGTCGGATAAAAATGTCTAATGTTACTAAATCAAAAAGACCTCGTTATAATTTAGAAATTCGTCGTGACAAAGTCCGAAATAAAACCAGAATTTGTATTGGATATGCTTTTGACAGGGATGGAG